>NC_141084.1:18925674-18940674 GCF_041138505.1 Cibotium barometz
TTTCTTCTATTGGGGTCTCGTCTTCTATTGGGGCCTCATATATCCACATTCTGAGTAGGACCTTGAGTGTGTGTATAGTATGAATTGGTTCTTTGGAGCTTGTAAATGGTATCTTGTAATGATAGTTGACAAGTGCAAGAGGTCCTATAGGATGTCCTATGGCAGCCTTTGTTTTTCTTCAAAGAATAGGTAAAGGGGGGTTGAAGGATCCTCAGAGGGCATCTCACACCATTGAGGCATGGTTCTCTGACTAGGAGTTGGTGGGACCTCACCCTCTTCCAGTGGCTTCCAGGCTTCATGCTGTTGTGGTGGATTCTCAAAAGGCATGTTGTTGAGATCTTGGAAGTCGGCATCTTGAAGCCCCTCTCCTTGTTCCTTATCCATTTCCTAGGATGTCTCCACATCTTGTGGGGGTTCTTTAGTAAATAGTTCCTAAATGTGTCTCCATGTCCCCTTCTTCATTGTCTGTATATGTGTCCTAATCATCTTCTTTGCTCCAGCCTTCAAGTTTTAGTCCTTGCAATTCGTGGTACTTATCAAAGCAATGCATTTTGTCAAGATCTTCTTTGCTCTAGCCTTCAAGATTTAGTCCTCGCAACTTGTGGTACTTATCAAAGTAATGCCATTCGTCAAGATCATCAATGAAATCCAAGGCCTCGTCACCTTCCATCTTGTCAAAGGTGGGATATACAACATGTGTGGTGGTAAAGAAGCATGATTGGCTACCTTTTGCTCTTTAATTTGGCTTACAACATGACAATAGAGAACTTTGATGCCGATTGGGGTATAAGTGGCCAAGCCTACTTGGCTTTATTAATCGTCCACATGAGAGCAAGGACTTCTCCATGAACCCATTGTTCTGCATGGTCCATTATATCATTGCCCAAGGCAACATGCTCAACAAATTGGTCTGCATCATCCAACACTTGCCCACGTGACATGGGTAAAGCTAATTGTTGCCATGTAGAAGGCAACTAAGACACTTGAGGTACTTGAAGTTATTGTGTGTGATGTGGGTACCCACACATACTCATATCATGGTTCGGAAGTCGCATAAAATCCGCACAGTACATCAATAGTGGGCGAGGCCTCAACTGAGGACACTCAATGCTCATGTGATTTTGCCAACATATTGTGCACCATACCAATTCTCATCAGGGTTATAAATGTTGGTTTGTGGGTACATCCCTTACCTCTTTTAGCTTTATCTTATTTAGGAGTAAAATGCTTAGCTCATCTAGAGTCATATCCTTTATTTGTCTCTCTAAGGTTGTTGTGCTTGTTCGGCCCGACGCATATCGAAGAAGCTACAAAAGTGGCAGATTTGGTGTCATCAAATTGTGGTAACTCAAGAATGTTATCCTCAAAGTCCATGGCTAGCTTGCAACAATCATCAAGTGATGTGTAGTCATGCATCTTAGTATCCCTTACTCGCCTACGGAAGCATGGCAGCAATTGCTCATCTATCAACCTCTTTCTAGGCTTACACCTTGAGTTTAGGTTTTTTAGATGTGAGATGTTATCTCTCATAGATTCATGCTCCTCTTTCTTGATGTTGTATATGAGTCACAAGGATCCACTTATCTCTGCTTCATGCAAAACTAGGTACAAACACACTCTTAAGCCCCGTGATTTATCCTGTTATCTGGCTTAAGCAATTGATACCATTGATGTACCTTTACTTATAGTGTAAGGGAGAATGCAAATATTTTTATTTGGTCACTAATCGGTCCACAATTCCCACACACCAATTCAAATATCTCCATGTGTTGTATGGCATTGCCATCACTTAAGAATTTTGACATTAATCTTGCCACATAATTGGGTTAACTGGTGTTTCTCTTTGTGGTGCTAGGGTGCAGTACCTAACTCCCTAGCAACCCCATTGCTATTTCCTCAGCCATCCCTAATAGGTTGGTGGGTGTTGCGACTTCCATATGAGAGATTACTCAAATTGGCTCCCTTGGTGGGACCTCATATGCCATCCTGCCTATTACTATCCCACCCCTGCCTCAGCCTCTTATGGCTTAAGCATATCAATTTACATGTTCCCTTCGGTCAAGTGGTATTGGGATAGTTCCCACATTCCTATTTATACCATCATCCAAGACCACTTCTCCGAGGATCCCTTGTAACAACATGCCTCTTATGAACTCTTGGGTTCTTAACATTGCATCAACCTCATCCTTGGTGTAAGTTTTCTCTGAATTTTCTCATGACAGCTCCTCATTACCTGAGAGAGGTGCTACAAGAGTGGCTATGTCTTCTTGTCAAGGCTCCATTGGAATAGGCTCTAGAGGTGACATACCCTCCTCCATTGTGCCTCGTGCGACCAAGTCCTCTTCATGCCTCAATCCATTGAGGCTCAAATAATCTCCTCCATGCATTGCCATATTGAAAGCAAGTCTCTTGGGCAACTCCTTTATGAAGATCTAAGATGATAATCTCTTGTTCAAACCTTTTAAGTTGGGCTTGTGCTTCTCGCATTCTTTCTTTGATCTCTAATTCTCTGGAAGTGGGGAAGTATATTGCCCCCATTCTTCGGACACCTATAGGATCCCTTCGTATGATCAGAGTATGTTGTATGTTGGCAATGGTTCCTCCCCCCTTAGTTGTTATTGCCCTATACTTCCAGGTCTTTACGTGCTTACTTCTCTATCCACGTTTGATGGTAGTCCATTGGTAGCCTGTAGAGCTTCCCTTTTAGGCTCATGACCATATCGTAGGATTCATCAGGTTAAGCCCATGAAACCTCGAGACAGTGTTGGAGAGGAAGTTCCTTCTCCCCCACCACTTCCTTGTTAAGATGATTCTCCATGGATTCCTCACTACTTGATGATTCAAAAGAATTCAAGCTGTACAAAACAAACACATTGCGACTGTGCAAGCTGACCCTAAGCTTCTCTGGTAGGAGGATCCTGGTTGGTTAGATGCACTGTCTTCGGGGGCGATGTTAACTAATAATAAGCCTTCCCAATCTTAAGTGAATGAAATGGTTTTAACTAGCCAAAATTTTGGATTTGCATATACTTGGAATTATTAGGTGTGCAATTAACATTTTTTTATAGAATCACAGCCGTGATCAGGAATCAACACAAATCATGTGGATATTTCTATTTATTCTCAGTTGTTCACAACTTCCCCTAATGACAATAAGTTCCTAAAAACATCGCTGGGCACTTTCCTTGTTGGTTCTCAAGATATAAGTTGACGTAATTTTGTAAGGTTGAGAGTCATCAGTGGTGGCCGTGATCCTCTGTTGAATCACAATGATGATCTTCACCCAAACAAGTCCACCAATTGTTCAAATGAGTTCCCTTCTGATACCCCGAGTAACTGCGTGATTGGTGGCGTGGTTAGCCACAGCATGATCAGTGATCATGGACATGGTTCTTAAGTGTATTGATGATGTGGCAATTACGATCATGATTTTTCAAAACATGGGTGTAATCGATAGGGCTATGATATGTGATTTGTTAATCACGATTTAATAAATGAATTCTATCAGAGATAAGGGAATTTCAATGCGTAATATTGAAAATTATGGGATAGTTGTATTTCTCATAAAATCACGGGCGTGACTCTGTAGTGGTCATGGCGACGTTATTCTATAAGTTTCAATAAAAAATCATTGATTTGGGGGTGCAAATCTTATTTTTCCTAGTTTAGATTTTCCAGATTGTTCCCTTACATGTATGTTCAGATGATATTATGCAAGAGAATCAATGGCTCTTTATTTTTTCAAATTTTTAAGATTTCAAAAAATGCAACAAATGGGTGTTCCCTGCATAATCACGGTCTGATTATGGAGTTCTTACCATGCAAGTGTTGATGCAACTACTTGCTTTGTTGCCTTCCTACATCTTATTTCAAACGCTAAAATAATGAAAAACAACCCTTCTTATCTCTTTTTTCCTCTTTCTTCACAACCTTATCAACATCTTATTCCCTTCTCTACCAATCACACACCTTCAAACAACTATATTAAGGAAAAAGAGACTTGTAAGAAGATGGCAGAGAGTGCAAATAGAGTAGAAAAATATTGGTGGTTCCCCGATATCGGTGCCAAAATTGTTACAGGCTACACCATCCCTCTCCTAGTGCAATGGACAATGCTTACCTTAACTTGTCATTGGGAACTTGCTGGCATCTAAGCTTGTATCTTTGTAGACTCAAGCTATGCTAGTGGTAGCTAGCTCCACTCTCTTGCCTCCTCCTCAAGCTATCACCATGTGGTTGCCTTTCTTCTCACAAGGACACTCACTCCTCTCTACTCTCACACTCATGAGCATAAGAATAAGAGAAACACGTACCAAGAATGAAGCTCTCTCTCCTCTCAACTTTGTCTCTCACACCATAGACACAAGAGAGACAAGGAGATAAGAATAGACTTAATTAGCATAAAGAGGGATTATTTCTTACACTGTGAGAATGTTGTCATTTATACAACTGGCCCTTATTCACACTTGAGTTGTTATTTATACAACTGGCCCTTATTCACACTTGAGTTCCCAAAACTTAATGAAAGATGAACTAAAAGCTTACAAGATACATAGTTTTATAGAATTGCTAACCATTCTCATAATTATAACATTTAAAGTGCCATTTCATGACACTTATAGTGCTATCTCTCTTATGTAATGAAAAGATGCAAAGTTAACCCAAAAGGGTTAACAACGTGTAGTTAGGATTTATCATTTGAAGTACTGGCACATATGTTTATACATGTGATAAATCATAGAGGTGGTGGTGCCATGCGTGTAGATTTGTCTGCTTTTACTACTTATATAGATATGTATTAGTAAGAGTTATTGCATGAATTGTCAATACATGCGAGTGTGTGAGTGTGCACACCCACATTTGTGTTTCGTCAAATAAAGAGAATAACATTCAAAATGAAAATAGGTTCTCCCATAAAGTATCATAAAATCAAACATTACAAAGGAAGTGTGTGTGTGTGTGTGTGTGTGTGTGAGAGAGAGAGAGAGAGAGAGAGAGAGAGAGAGAGAGAGAGAGAGAGAGAGAGAGAGAGAGAGAGTCATTGTTAAAGACAAGCATCTCTACGTTAAACATAAATTTTAGAGCTACCAAAGATCATAAGGTAATTTTCCTTCCATCTCACTAACCTCTCCTCCTTTTAGAAGGGTGAAAGCATGAAAGGGTGTACATACTATTGCCCAAGGGTGTAATATACTATTTGTATAGTTTTTTTTGAAGGGAGGACTATTTGTATATTAAAAAAAAAGACTATGTGTGTATATTTTTTTGGTTAGAATTATATGTGAATCTAATTTTTGAAAAGTTCAAAGATTTCTACTCATACTTCGTTCATATGTACACGCAGAGTGGTACTTTAATGTGTGAGATTGTCCATGCTTCGTTTTTTTGCTCCCTCCACCCAACCGTAGGTCATACACAGTCTCTTACAACATTTACAGGTTGATAGGCTCTAAGGTTCCAGGTTTGGTTCTCTCTCTCTTTATTTTACTTAAAGAATTATTTCTCTCTCTCTCTCTCTCATCCTCTCACACATAGGCAATGATGTAATCTCTTTCTCTCTCTCTCTCTCTCTCCAAGTCTCTCTCTCTCAGCTCTCTTTCTCACCCTCTCATATGCGTACTAGTTTCATGCAATAACATAAACTAGTATGCATTATTCTTTCAGAGGATTCTCTCTCTCTCTCTCTATATATATATATATATATGTGTGTGTGTGTGTGTGTGTATACATATACATATATATGTATTGCTTAGGGAATTGTGTGTCTCTCTCTCTCCCATCCTCTCATACATAGGGAAAAAGTTTTAATTTTTTAGTGATGTAGTCTCTCTCTCTCTCTCTCTCTCTCTCTCTCTCTCTCTCTCTCTCTCTCTCTCTCTCTCTCTCTCTCTCTCCAAGTCTCTCTCTCTCAGCTCTCTTTCTCACCCTCTCATATGCACATACTTACCAAGGATATACAGTAGTAGAAACTAGTATGCATGATTTATTCAGAGGGTTTAAATTTGATTTTCTTAAAATAAAGTCATGCATGCAGCTGTGAAGTATGGCTAGTCCCATCAGCAAATCAAAGGGCAAGGGGAAGGTTGCACCTTATACCCTCACAATCCCCAAAGGCAAGAAGCTGAGTTGAAACTTCTTCTTCCATACGACACTAGAATTGTACCCCCAAATGAAGCAATGGATGGTTACAACATGGAGAAGCATTGATAAGGTTAGCCGTTGTGGATACCATATCAATGGTTTGAAGAAATGTTGGAAAGAGGAATTTATGCATATGTATGCCAACATCTACGATTCACTATCAATCATGAACAATGAAGTTGGCACAATGCTTGCTCATGCCTTTGCTGCCATGAAGCATGGTATCAATGTTGACTGGAATGATTTTTGCCATTATAGAGATGTCAATGTCAAATTTGCTAGTCAAGACATAAAACATATGAAAGAAGAACATGGATTTTTGGGCACAATAAAGGGGAACAATAGTTAAACATGTACATTTTCATCCAAGGAACTCAACATGGTAATATCTAGTTGGACGCAAGCACTTGCAACCAAAAATAGAGTTATTAAATGAACAAGCTGGAGTCAGCACAAACCTGAGAGGTAGATGTAATGAAGAACATGGCAGTAATAGAATTCACATCATCTCATGAGTTAAAACAAAGCTCCACAGTGCTCAACAGAATCAAAGCTCAGCTAGTGCAAGAGTGGAGGAATTAACGAAAGACGTATTTGGTTTTGAAGTTGAATTATCAACTTCCAATGATGTACTACAAGAGGCTACTCTAGACCGAACCCACATTGAAGAGGAGATCGCTAAGATAACTAGGTTCATGTTCAATTTAAGCCAAGTTACTGAATCTATCACACAACAAGGTGTACAAGCACTCATTCCTCTACCCAATGGCCTATCTCGCTCATGTCACAGATGTAGTTGTGAAGATAGATAGGTAAGAAATCTTTCCAATGACGTATATCTTACACATACGTACTTTGTAATATATGATTTCAACAATAGAATGAAGAAAGTTTGACCATTTTGATGTATGATAGGTGTATGTTTTGTGGACTTGGGTTCAATAGGGAGACATTGGATGTAGTTATTACTCCATGTCTCCACACCTACCATATGTTTGTTGCCATATATATAGGCAGTGATGTGTGTGAACACACTTAGGACCGTCGGGGCACTTTTTCCCTCTTTAGGAGGTTTTTTCCCCCGGCTTGTATATACGCCCATTATTCTAGGCCTAACTTATCTTTGTACATTGACACAATCTAATACACTGTGTGTTGTGTGCATTCTTGCTTCTTCTTCTCCAAGCTTTGTGTGCTTTTCTACAACCCTAATTCCAACAATTGGTATTAGAGCAGGCATCGGCTCCCAGGGCTACGTCGCTAGCACCCTCCGACTCACGTTCTCCGATTGAGGTGAGCTTTCACGAGCGCTTGCAGGTCCCTATACTCTGCAGACAAGCCCTAAGGGCCGTGCATTCTCAGAAATTACATCTGAGGTCGTTTCGGGCTCTGTTTTTGCATTACAAGTTTTGTACAGGTGTTTTCGTCATTTTGTGCAAAAATTTTGACAGTGTAGTTTTCTGTAAAACAGGCATACGCATTCTATTGTGGACCGTACTACATAGCACGAGTTGTTTTCTGTTCAGTCTTTGCTTCATTACAGGTAGCTTTTGCATGGAACATTGTGCAGGGTATGGATGTACGTCTAGGTTCTGTGGATGTAGGATCTGTTGAGGATGTTGTAGGTTCTAGCAGCTCTACTATTGCTGCTATTTTACCCATTGCTGAACAAGCTCGTTGGGATGGTAAAGATGCAGGCTCATGCCTTGATTACACTTTCTGTCAAACGTAACATCACTCCACATATTCGTTCAGCTAAAATAGCAAAATAGGCTTGGGATATTCTAGCTGGTTTGTATGCAGGTCGTAACGAGGCAAAAATCTCTTACCCTGCGTAAAGAGCTAGAATCAAAGATTATGCAGGAAGATGATAACATGAATGTTTTTCTTGCTGAGATTAAAGATCTCAAGGAACAATTGATTTCTACAGGTGAGATTATTCCTGATCATTCTCTTGTGCACACTGTTTTTGATGCTTTACCTGAGTCATATCAGACTTTTGCTTCCACGTGGAGACTTGTTTACTGAGGACAGACCTGATGTTATCAAGTATGATACTTTAGTCAACAAGCTCTTGCAAGCAGCGCAGTCCAGGCCAAATAGGGCTAGGTAGCGTGCAGTTGATCAGGCATTTGTTGTTGCCCAACAGAGAAGAAGTGGTAAGGCAGCCCCTTCCACTATTTCTTCTCCTATTAGTAGGTCTGCAACTTCTTCTCCTTCCACAGGTAGCAACAATAGGTCTGAGAAGGCTCTTGATAAAGGCAAGAAAAAGATCAGGTGCAACTATTGTAAGGCAACTGATCATGTCATTAAGAATTGCCCTAAGCTAAAGGCTAAAGAGGCAAAGAAGAAAGAGTCAAATGCAGCCACAAATAGTGGATGCTTCTACAAAAGATCAGGTGCAACTATTGTAAGGCAACTGATCATGTCATTAAGAATTGCCCTAAGCTAAAGTCTAAAGAGGCAAAGAAGAAAGAGTCAAATGCAGCCACAAATAGTGGATGCTTTTACAAATGCAAATTCTGTAAATGTTGTGCAGGATACAAGATGGGCATTTAGTGTGTATTGCCAGTATGACCCATCTGTACATGATGCATGTTTGGCAGTTTCTGTTGACTCTGATGTATGGTATTTTGACAGTGGTGCTACAAAGCACATTACCTCGCATCGTGATATGTTTACTTGTCTTGAGGCTGTCTCTCTAATGGGAATACTGTCACATGTGCCAATAATGCTTCTTACCCAATGAAGGGCGTTGGTAAAATTATGCTTACTGCTGCAAATGGTAGCGCTTTCACACTTTTAGATGCTTTGTATGTGCCAAGAAATGAGAATCTATTGTCTGTCTCTGCGCTTTTGCTAGACTTGGACTTGTAATCAAATTTGTGGATGACAGATGTACTGTTCATGATTTGACTTCTGGTGATACGATTATTGCATCTGGCACCTTGTTTCGTGGGCTGTATAGGCTCAATTCTTATGTGACAAGTGTGTGGAAGATTCAGCAAATGCAGTATCTGATGAAAAGGCAGTTTAGATGCAAAACTATGGCATGCTTGTTTTGGTCATTTGAACTTTGCTAGTTTACTGTGTTTGCAGAAATTTGATATGGTTGCTTCATTGCCTCCTCTTAAGGCACCATTAAAACATGTTTGTGAAGGCTGTATTTTGGGCAAAATGCAGCGTTCTGCGTTTCCAAAGGATGGTTTTGTGCGGGCCACTCGCAAATTGCAACTTGTACATAGTGATGTATGTGGGCCTATGCAAACTCCGTCATTTCGTAAACACTTGTACTTCGTGACTTTCATTGATAATTACTCAAGGCATGCATGGGTATATCCACTAAAGGCAAAGTCCGAAGTGTTTTTGTGCTTCAAACAGTTTTTGCTTATGGGGTTGAAAATGTATCCAATTGTACTGTGGGCACCCTTCGTTCTGATCGAGGGGGGGAGTACATGTCTAAAGAGTTTGATGCATTTCTAGCTAGTCGTGGGATAAAACACCAATGTACAGTGCCGTGTACCCCTTAGAAAAATGGTGTTGCTGAGAGGAAAAATAGGTCACTTATGGAGATGGCACGATGTATGGTCAAGAGCCAAGCTTTGCCACATGCGTTTTGGCTTGAGGCTGTCATGTGTGCTGCATATGTACTCAACAGGTGTCCCACTAATAAGGCCTTGCAGTCTGTTACTCCATATGAAGCTTGGCATAGCAGGAAGCCTTCTATTGGTCACTTGCGTGTCTTTGGTTGCTTGGCCTATGCTTTAGTGCCTGTGCACAACAACGTAGAAAATTGGATGATAAGGCTGTCAAATGCATTTTTGTTGTTGGTTACAGTGCTGAGAGCAAGGGTTACAGATTGTATCATCTGCAGTCTAAGCGTATCTTGATTAGTCGAGATGTTGTTTTTGTGGAAGATGCTGTGCAGCCTTTGTTATCATGTACCAAAGAGACAGGTGTGAGCTCACGGGATGTATTTGATACGTTGTTGCCTCTATTTATAGGTGGGAATTCAAATGTAAGTCCTAATTAAGCAAATATTCAGCCTATGCAGATTTCAAACGACATCATAGATCAGCCTATGTAGATTTCAAACGACATCATAGATCAGCCTATTTCTGATGCAGATTTACAGGATGTAATTTATGAGGATAGGGCTGAAAATGAGCGGGCTAGAGGTATGCCTAAATGGCTGGAGCAAACCTTGCGTGATAGTAAAATTGATGCACCTATTTCTAGTCGTACTCGTTCAGGTTTTCAGCATGCCTCTTATGCATCAGATTGTTATGCTTTGGCTGTGTCTAGTATGTGTGAAGAGGAAGAACCTCTTTCATTTGATGAGGCACAAACATCAGAAAATTGGTTGGCTGCAATGCAAAGTGAATATGATGTTATAATGAAGAATGGTACATGGTCTTTGTGTGATTTGCCTATTGGTAAAAAGGTCATTAGATGTAAGTGGGTTTTTAAGTTGAAACGAAAGCTAGATGGCAGTGTTGATCGCTATAAGGCTAGACTTGTTGCAAAGGGTTATGCTCAAGAAAAGGGCATTGATTTTGATGAGACCTTTGCTCCCACTTGTCGTATGACTACCATTCGTAGCATTTGTGCATTTGCAGCTCATAATGGTTGGAATGTACATCAGTTGGACATAAAGACTGCGTTCTTGAATGGAGATTTGCATGAGGAGGTGTATGTATCGCAGCCTCGTGGTTTTGTTCAAAGAGGGCAGGAAAACAAAGTGTGCAGGTTGAAAAAGGCTTTGTATGGTTTAAAGCAAGCTCCACGAGCTTGGTATGAAAAGATACATGCATATTTGACTGCACATGGTTTTCAGAATAGTCCAACAGAAAGCACTTTGTATGTGATGTACATCTAATCATTACTCTCTATATCGATGACATGCTGCTCACAAGACCAAATGAGAGTCATATTGCTGATTTTAAGGCTGATTTGAATACCTCTTTTGAGATGTCATATTTGGGACATTTGCATCATTATTTGGGCATACAATTTAAGCAATGCGATGGAGGTATTGCTTTGTGTCAGACAAAGTATATTGAGACATTGTTGCGGAGATTCGGCCTTGAAGACTGCAAGCCTATTGCTACTCCAATGGAGACAGGTTTGAAGTTGAGTCTTCATGATGCTGGGAGATCACTTTGATGTCACACTCTATCAGAGACAGCTGTTGGTTGCCTCATTTATGTATGTATTACGAGGTCGGACATTCAGTTTTGCAGTCTCACAGGTGAGCAGGTTTATGCATAGCCCAGGTCTCAGCATTGGAAGGTAGTAAAACGTATCTTTTGCTACTTGAGTGGCACCATACATCTTGGGTTGTTTTATCCCAAGGGGGGATCGTTGTTGCCGCCATATTTACATGCTTTTTCGGACTCAGATTGGGCTGGTTGCTATGACACAAGAGTGTCCACAAGTGGTTTTTGTTTCATGCTCGGTAGCTCATGCATATCTTGGTTGAGCAAGAAGTAACCTACCGTGGCCACTTCTAGTTGTGAAGCTGAGTACAGGGCAGCTTTCACAGCTACGGTTGAGTGTGTGTGGCTCAGACGGCTTATGGCTGACTTGGGTGTTGGACAGGAGTCTGCCACCTCTATCTGCACTGACAGTCAGAGCGCATTGGCAGTTGCGAGAAACCCAATTTTTCATGCTCGCACAAAGCACATTGAGGTGCATTATCACTATGTCAGGGAGAGACTCTCAGCAGGAGAGATCAGCTTGGCATATGTGCCAACACAGGATAACCTCATCGATCTTTTCACAAAGGCGCTTCCTCGTGAGAAGTTTGAAGCTTTCCACAAAGCTTTGGGCTTGCTCCCCTTTGTGGACTGGTCTACTTCGGGCATGGCACTTCCCTATACATGAGTGCCAGCTCTCGTTCACACCATCACTCCCAGGGGGGATTTGTTGCCATATATATAGGTAGTGATGTGTGTGAACACACTTAGGACCGCCGGGGCACTTTTTCCCTCTTTAGGAGGTTTTTTCCCTCGGCTTGTATATACACCCATTATTCTAGGGCTAACTTATCTTTGTACATTGACACAATCTAATACATTGTGTGTTGTGTGCATTCTTGCTTCTTCTCCAAGCTTTGTGTGCTTTTCTGCAACCCTAATTCCAACAATGATGTGTGCAACAGTTCATTTCTCCAGTAGACTTCAATGTCATGAATCATTATATGAAGAAGAAAATGTACCTCAAAAATGGGTGGCTAGCATGGGATTCAGTCAAGTGGAAGGTGATCACTTATTAATTAGCACTTAGAAGTAGTACTATTTGTCATATTTTAGTAATACTATGCAACGACTAATTGAGAGAAGTACCAAGGTACTACTAAATAGTACATTATGAGTATTATCTACTACTTCATGATTACAATCTTTTGAATGGTGTTGCATGAGTACTATTCAGTACTCAGTATGTAGTACCCTGTAGTCATATACTATGTATTAGTACTCTTATGTACTATTTAGTACTATGAGGATACTATATGTACTAATTAGTACTGTATGAGTGCTATCAAGTACTACATGACTATAAGGTACTATTCTATAGTACCTTGTAGTAGTCATGTAGTCATATAGTACTGAATATGACTACTAAATAGTTCTATTTAGTACTATGTACTACCGTGTAGTCATATACTTGTAGTATTAAATAGGACTCTATGAGTACTATTACATAGTATATTATTACATGGTACTATATGTACTAATTAGTACTGTATGAGTACTATTCAGCACAACATGGCTACAGGGTACTACTATGTAGTACCCTGTAGTCATATAGCATTGAATATGTTTACTAAACAATACTATTTGATAGTATGTACTACCTTGTAGTCATATACTCATAGTATTAAATAGGACTCTATGAGTACTATTACATAGTATATGACTAAAGGGTACTATATGTACTAATTAGTACTATATGAGTATTATTCACCATAACATGACTACTACATGGCACTACTATATAGTACCATGTGGTCATATAGTACTGAATATATCTACTAAATACTATTATTTAATAGTATGTACTATCTTGTAGTCATATACTCACAATATTAAATAGGACTATATGAGTACCATGTGGTCATATAGTACTGAATATATCTACTAAATACTATTATTTAATAGTATGTACTATCTTGTAGTCATATACTCACAATATTAAATAGGACTATATGAGTACTATTACATAGTATATGACTACATGATACTATATATACTAATTAGTATTGTATGAGTACTATTACATAGTATATGACTACATGATAATGTATATACTAATTAGTATTGTATGAGTACTATTACATAGTATATGACTACATGATAATGTATATACTAATTAGTATTGTATGAGTACTATTACATAGTATATGACTACATGATACTATATATACTAATTACATAGTATATGACTACATGATACTATATATACTAATTAGTATTGTATGAGTACTATTCAACAGGGTACTATGTAGTGCCTTATAGTTATGTAATACTGAATATAAGTACTAAATAGTTTTATTTAGTACTATAAAGCAATATACTACTCAATAAGAGTAATAATTAGTACTATTGAGTCAATTTTACTACCTTATATGAGTATAGGTACTGTAAGAGTACTATTTAGCACACATGGTACTATGCAATACATTGTAGTCATATACTCAATATGAGGTGATTAGTACTATTTAAAACTATAATAGTACTGATTAGTACTATTCAACTGCACTTTTGTAGTGCTCCTTAAGTATATGACAATATTGTACAAAAGTGTGATACATGAGTATAACGCCCAACTAGATGACTACTATACTATTTTAATACTATTGAATGAAACTTTGGTATAGTAACCTAACTAGTACTAAATAGTGCTATCTATGTTTTGAATAGTGCTATCTGAGTAGTAAATGGTACTTTTTGATTAGACTGTGTACTTCTATAAACATTTAATTATGATTGTACTATAGGCATTCCTATGAGCCATCTAATTCTGAATGTTGAAATTCTTTGATGGTACAAGTTACAAAGGCACCTTCTAGTTCACCATGTAAAGAGAAGCAGCTACATACTGTTTTGGACAAACACACTTCATGCAAAAAGTGACAATTTTATGACTCCATCTTGTTCAACAAGTGTGCTAGAATTCAAGAAACAATTGCATGCCTTGGCACAAGCATCGTGTGGAAACCCAAGCAAGAAGTGTTTTGAATATGAACAAGATGGATTAAATGATGTAAAAACAAATGAGAAGTGCACTGAGGAGTTGGATGAAGATGATACATGATTTAATCCATCAAGATGATACATGGATTAAACAAGAAGTGCACCTGATGAAGGTGATACATGATTTCATTTTTTCATTCATGTTTAAGACAATTGTAAATATTGTTATAGGGTTGTACTAATACTTGTTCTTGCTTTTCAACACAATAAAAACCAAATCGAAGAAAAAGAAAGTGTGGTCTGCAAAGAAGACCGCTATAGGTATGAAGCAATGAGCATCTATAAAGAAGAGCAATGCTATTCAATCGCTATACAAGAGTAAGAACAAGAAGGAAAAGGATAAGAAGAATGAAGAAAAAGAGGACATAGGGTCCAAGAAAGGTATTTTTTCCACATGCCTACATTTTACATGCCATGGTATATTCTTATCTATGATGTTGCATGAGATATTTTTATATGCTAAATGCACAGTGGCTTGTGAACTGGACTGTACACAAGATACAATACTTGAGCCACAAATGGAAATCTAGAGCAAAGAAGAGACTTACTTGTCCGATGTAAATGGTAAGGAAGAAAGGGTACAACTAATGATATTATGGAA